>NC_068360.1:50094953-50122453 GCF_020536995.1 Dreissena polymorpha
ATAGTGAATCGAAAACCATCCAAACACGTGTTTTTATGTACATTAGTATCGTATCCTTTTGATTAAAACAAGTTAATTAAAAAGAAAAGTTTAATATGAACATTTGGTTTAACAATTTTAATTGCGGACACGCTTCAAAACATCTCCGTAAAATGATGGATGGGAGATTCCATTATTTAAATGCCATTTTAGACATATATATTGCCTTGAAAAGAGGGTGTCCAAAAACTTACAATGATTAAGATAGATGTTGGAGCGTCCACCAACAACCTAGTGGCTCTCAGGTGGCAGATAGGGGCGACCTGTAGATATAGGAGGTAAGTGTTAGATAAGCTAAACTTGCCCCAAAAGACACATAGTTCTGAAACCAGCTTGCGGTATTACAAAATTGTAAAACTGGTTTAAAAATTACATTACGCTATTTTTCGTCTTTCATGACTAACAGTAGGAATTACACATTGGCACATGTCATGGGTAGTTTTTAAGTCAATGACAAACATTGTTCAACATGGAGATCAACTGTACTTTGATCTGCCGTTGCTTATTTTGAATGTGAAATACAAATATTTGTATTGTAATTTCGATTGCTCGCTTCTTTTTTGTGGCAAACAATTATCAATTGACAAATGAAAAAGGGTAGGATTAAAATCTCCCCCAACATTATTTGTGGTCTTTAAGTGTTTGCATTATTTACATGTTTCTAGCGATGCCAAGATTACGTAAAGTGTACAGCTAAACAAAACCATACATGAGTAACCTATAAAAGAAGAAAACAGATAATAAAATAACACATATAAGCATATATAGAAAAATAAGGATACGTCCATTTGAAGCAAAATGTCAGAGTTAACATTATACTGCTGCAATGAAAAAGAGATAAGATGATGCAAAACCTTGCTTACTGCCTTTAGTAAAACACTATTGCTGTTTGAAAACAGAACGAAAACGATATCGATAAGACTTTATTTTCAGAGCTTAGGCGTTTTAACACTGTTGACGCTGCCTCGGACTCGCTTTCGCACCATCGACCCACGTAAGTGGTTACGCTTGCGGGCAAAAAGTGTGTCCCTCACTGTAAACTGAGGAGCCTTGCCCGACTTTGAGCGCCAACAATATAAAACGTCCTAGCTCTATACCTCAAGGCGAAGGGACAGTGTTGGCTGTCTGCATACCAACAGCAGCCATGCTTACCAAAGGAAGTCAACAACAATCGCACATCACAATTATCATTTTAAGCATACAGTCTTATGTCATATTTGACCTTTAAAAATGATATACGTATCTTTGATATCACAGCATTTGACCATATTTCAGTCTGGTATAGATTACCTTCAGCGGTTGGCCATGGTGTATCGGAGCCCATGTAGAATTCCTGCCCTTATGCCTATGTAGGACAGCTGTTGAACAAACATATGTTAGAGATACCACCACGAAGTATATTGGATACAGAAAAAGAATACGTGTCAATAGTTTGTGTCAAAATATATTGATTAAATTGTTAAGTGTTCAAAATGACCATGTGCTATATTGTTCCAAATTAGTTTTAGAAAAATAACATCAACACGTATAAGCATATATAGGTAAATAAGAGTACGTCCATTTGAAACAAAGGTCAGAGTTTATGTAATACTGCTGCGCTGAACAAAAGAGATAAGATGATGCAAGACCTTGCTTACTGCCTTTGGTAAACAGTATTGCTGTTGGAAAACAGAACAAAAACGCTATCGATTAGACTTAATTTTCAGAGCTAAGGCGTTTTAACACTGTTCACACCGACTCGGACTCGCTTTCGCACCATCGACCCACATCAGTGTGTTTTCGCTTGCGGGCAAAAAAGTGTGTCCCTCGCTGTAAACTGAGGAGCCTTGCCCGACTTTGAGCGCCAACAATAATAAAACGTCCTAGCTCTATAACTCAAGTCGAATGGACAGTGTTGAATGTTTGCATACCAACAGCAATTATGCTTACCAAATAAAGTCAACGACAATCGCACATCACAATTATCTTTTTAAGCATACCTGTCTAACGTCATCTTTGACCGTAAAAAAATGATATCACTTATCTTTGTATTCACAGCAATGGCAGAGATGACGGTCCATACTTCAGTATGGTATAGATGACCTTCAGCGGTTGGCCATGGTGTATCGGAGCCCATGTAGAGTTGTTGTCCTTATCCCAATGCACGGATAGCTGTTGAACAAAATGTGTTAGAGATACCACCCACGACCACACCGTGCAATCGACTAACGCATCGTCTGCGGTTCATCCATCGGCTGCGGAAGCGTATACATGTCGGGTAAAAGCGGAGTGTAAGTATTTTCCTAGTCTTCTTATTTTGCGTATTGAATTGAGCAGATTTGCGCGTGTTCTTTGAGAGCCTAAGTAAGAATGACTTTGTGAACGTTATCCTTACCTTCCTAGCTGCTTACTTTTAAAGAAATCCGTTAAAATGTGTGCAAAAATCAAACAAAATTCACCACTCTCTCTGTCAAACTCTAATTACTCTGTCAAACGGTGGTGACGACGTATACTGGATACAGACAAAGAATGTGTCCCTAATATTGTTTTCCAAACCTTCTTATTCAAGTTTAAAAGTGTTCCATCTAACAATGTGCTATATTTATTCCAAATTAGTCGCAGCGCGAAAACTTTCCATTTACGATAATTGACAGTGTTAAAAGTTCAAAACGATCCGTTATGTACTCTAGTGTTTTTACCGGTTAGCTATTCGTGGGTTTTAATACAATTATCACAACCGCTAGCAAAGATAATATATTAGACTACTCACATGGGCATCGACTGGAATTCTCGTCAGGATGGCACCAAACGTCCTCGTCGTCTTCGAGGGAACTCGTCGGCTTCACGCGTCGGCTCGTCGGGTACACGTCACGAAATGGCACTATGCTTCTGGGAATACACCACCAGACAAACACCTACTCAAACACACAGTCACCGGCTTACATTCACAGTCACAGGCTTGGTTATACCTTCTGGGAATTTCCCTTCAGTGAAATACGTGTCATTGACACAATCACAGGCTAACATTATCAATCACATGCTCACTATTACTCCTGGCAATACTCACCTAGGGAAAACACATCTACTCACATCAACCACCCGTGCACAAGAGACCGTACAAACTCGTGCTGCCCAGCTTGCACTATACCGATTTGTCGCTGGTTCCCAATCACGAGGTATGTGCGCGTTTCGTTGGCCGGGCACCGGTACAACACTCCTCCCACTTTTCACCTTTAGGAACGACGCCACACAGCGAAGGAATCGTACCGGCGCTACCGATGAATTAAAAGTGCCCCTTGCGTAAGCACCTTGACCTAACTCCCCAAAGTAATGTATGGCTTTCGTCCGACCTCTCTTTCTGCGCCCCGTCTGCAATAGACCACAACTAAAGTTAATTCATCTCCATTAAATGATCATTTGTGTTTAGCCCCTTCCCACAAATATGAACGCATATGAGCCATAATCTTTGTTAATAAAGAATTAAAAATAAAAGTTCAAAATAAGGTCCGGTAACTCTTGCTCCTTTTCTTGTTTGCACAATAATTGGACAAGTGTACCCACCTTCCAATCTATTTTCACACATTTTAAGAAATGCAATAACTGCATACAAATACATCTCCTCGCAGCCCATATGAGAAGGCCCACGCCCTCTGCACGGGTCTGCTTTCTCCACTATAAAGCAATACTTAAATGTTAGCACATGAATTGGAAACAAATAACTTCAGATTAACAGGAACATGCTTGTCTATTATTTACGATGCAAACACACTTTCATGACGCTGGCTAAATAAAAATAATCTTAATACCTATATAAAAAAATACCTATAATTTCTTTACATTGTATACGGATTAAGTACATTTTGCAGCAAAATCACTTCATTGACATTATCTGGAGGGAAAGAAAACTAAAACAAGAGCACCGCCTCGCGGGTGCAGACCGCTCATTTATTTTTATTTTTAAAGGTGTAGAGACCTATCTCAATTTCAATCACAAAGGAGGGAGGGGTGGAGTGGAGAGGGGTGTATAGTGTGGGAGTGTGGTCATTTATTACAATATCTTCCAAAAGTGCAAAAAAAGGCAAATTTTTTTTTTATTTGTTCGGGGGAGGGGGGGAGGGATTCTTGGGTGGGATGGTTGGACAGTATTTCAAAAATAAAATAATAAAAATAAATATTTGTGTTGTTGAAAATGTTTGAAAAAAAAAACAAGAGATGTGTTTGCCAGAAACACAATGCCCCCTAAGGCGCCTCTTTGAAAAAAAATAAAAAAATTACCTTTGACCTTGAAGGATGACCTTGACCTTGAACTTCAACCACTCAAAATGTGCAGCTTTATGAGGAGGCCGCTTTGAAATATTATTTTTTTGACCTTTGACCTTGAAGGATGACCTTGACCTTGAAGATGACCTTGACTTTGAACTGCCACCATTCAAACTGTGCAGCTTTATGATAACGCCGCTTTGAAATTATTATTTGTTTGACCTTGAAGGATGACCTTGACCTTGAAGAATGACCTTGACCTTGAACTTCCACCACTCACAATGTGCAGTTTCATGAGAACGCCGCTTTTAAATAAAAAAATTGACCTTTGACCTTGAAGGATAACCTTGACCTTGAAGGATGACCTTGAACTTCCACTACTCAAAATGTGCAGCTTCATGAAAAAAGTGGACCTAAACACAAAACTTAACCAAATTTTCAATTTTCTAAGTATAAAAAGGGCACACAATTCTGTTACAATGCCAGTCAGAGTTACATAACTTTGCCTGCACAGTCCCCTCATGATAGTTAGTAAGTGTTGCAAGTATGACAGCAATAGCTATGATATTGAAGGAATAAAATGGACCTAAACACATAACTTAACCAAAATTTTTAATTTCCTAAGTATAAAAAGGGCACATAATTATGTCAAAATGCAAGCCAAAGTTATCTTACTTTGCCTGCCCAGTCCCCTCATGATAGTTAGTAAGTGTACCAAGTATGAATGCAATAGCATTGATACTTTATGAGAAAAGTGTACCTAAACGCAAAACTAAACCGGACGCCGACGCCAAGGTGATAACAATAGCTCTTTAAAAAAAAAAAAATAGATGAGCTAATAAAACTATTGTACCCGGTACATTCCTCCCACTTTTCTCCTCTTGGGCCGCCGCCGTACGGTCGCACTCAAGGCAGAAGAGACAGAGACTCAAATGGGACCATGATATCCCTACCGCAGACACAGGAGTGCCTTCGCCTAGCGGGGTACATACAGACCGCTGCATTCTAGCGGTTAGTAACCAATATTGTTTCTTGCATATTTAAAATTCCATCACATCAGTTAATAAAAGAACAACAACATTCTTGTCGGCTTTCTTCCTACAATAACAGTTACTGATGTATAAGAACGTGGATATCACACTGAGAAACAATATACTTAAAAAAATAAAAATTAAACAAAATAAAGTGTACATACACCGGGAAACACCTCCGGCCATTCAAAGAATGAAAGTGATGCATCGTGACAGTTGCCGTCAAGCACGGTCACATAAAAAAACAAGACTATTGCCAAGCAATAAAAGTCCCCTACCGGCTCCACCATTGTCTGAAATTCTACCATTGTCAGAATTGTTTTTGTATTTGTTGCCATAGAAACCAGAATTGTTTACGTAGGAACAAAATGAAATGACGTGCATAATGCTCATATTGCAATCTATCCATGTTCCAAGTTTCATGAAAACATATTAAGGACTTTTAAAGTTATCGCAGTATCTTGAAAAACACCATTTTCAGCAGTATTTCTAGTCTATTTGTTGCCATAACACCTTGAATTGTTGACGTAGGAACAAAATGAAACGACGTGCATAATGTCCATATTAACATCTTTCCATGTTTCAAGTTTCATGAAAAAATATTAAGAACGTTTCAAGTTATCGCAGTATCCAGAAAAAAAAACACCATTTTCAGCAATATTTCTAGTCTATGTGTTGCCATAGCAACCAGAAATTTCGACGTAGGAACAAAATGAAAATATGTCGACCAATTATATGACTACAGAATTAAGGAATTCTACTCTTTTGATAATATATGCTACATATACGGAATACCTTCAAATAATTTTCTGAAGTACTACACACTTATCAAAAGCATACCCATACATATTAAATCTGAAATCAATACAAATAATACACCATGTACTCAAACAACTTTTGTAGAAAACATACTTGGAAGAAAAAACAAAACAAATAAAATATTTTACACACTACAAATTAAAAACCCTACAGAAAACTCCAAAATCCAAAATAAATGGCGAGTCCTTTTTGGAGAAAATGAACTAAATTGGAAACACATATTTACCATGCCATATAAAGCAACTATTGAAAGCACACTGCGAAACTTTCAAAATAAATACATCCATAGAATTATAGCTACAAATAAATATCTCTTTAAATGTAAATTATCTAACTCAAATCTGTGTGATTTCTGTAGTGAAAACATTGAAACTATAGAACATCTTTTTTGGGAGTGCAAACACATCCAGCCTATTTGGAATCAATTAATATCTTTTCTTGAACAACATCAACTAAACGTTAAACTATCTTTCTTAAATGTAAGTTTCGGAATTAACTCATTGAAATCAATAGACTGTAATAATATTGTGAATTTTATGGTTATATTGATGAAATATTTTATCTTAAACATGAAGTACAAAAAACAAGTACCAAATTTTAATTGCTTTGTCCATAGTCTTAAACTAAAAATCGAGATTGAGAAAGAAATAGCCCTCAGTAATGACACATTACAAATCTTTGAACAAAAATGGAATCGGATTAAATTCTCATAATGTTTTGTCCACATTACAAATCTTTGAACAAAAATGGAATCGGATTAAATTCTCATAATGTTTTGTCCACTTATATACATTTCACTCTAATGTTAGTTTATCTCTCTAAAATAGTTGTGTTTATTTTTTTTTTTAATTCTTATTTTCAATCAGATAAGATCATTGTGAATATACAACAAAACACACAAGTCCAGTATGTTTTTCTTCCAACTTTATACAACTCATCATTTTCCATAACTATTCCTCTGTTGTTCTTTTCTTTTCTCTCTAAAAAATATATATATATATATTAGCATATCTTGTATAACATGTCTGAACTATATTGCTTTGTACAATCACTATGTTGTATGATCATATACATGTTAACATTGTATGTATGAAATTGAATAAAAAAATTTAAAAAAAAATTTAAAAAAAAAAAAAAAAAATGAAATGACCTGCATAATGTCCATATTGCCATCTATCCTTATTTAAAGTTTCATGAAAAAATATTAAGAACTTTTAAAGTTATCGCAGGATCCAGAAAAACACAACATTTTTAGCATTATTTCAAGTCAATTTGTTGCCATAGCAACTACAATTTTAGACGTAGGAACAAAATGAAATGACGTGCATAATTTCAATATTGCCATCTATCCATATTCCAAGTTTCATGAAAAAATATTAAGAACTTTTAAAGTTATCGCAGGATCCAGAAAAAATCACCATTTTCAGCAGTATTTCTAGTCTATTTGTTGCAATAGCAAACACAATTTTAGACGTAGGGACAAAATGAAATGACGCGCATAATATCAATATTGCCATCTATCCTCGTTTCAAGTTATATGATAAAATATTAAGAACTTTTAAAGTTATCGCAGGATCCAGAAAAAAACACCATTTTCAGCAGTATTTCTAGTCTATTTGTTGCCATAGCAACCACAATTTTTGACGTAGTAAAACAATGAAATGACGTGCATAATGTCCATATTGTTATCTATCCATATTCCAAGTTTCATGAAAAAATATTAAGAACTTTTGAAGTTAAAGCAGGATCCAGAAAAAAAACCATTTCCAGCAGTATTTCTAGTCTATTTGTTGCCATAGCAACCAATAATTTCGACGTAGGAACAAAATGAAATGACGTGCATAATGTCCATATTGCCATCTTTCCATGTTTCGAGTTTCATGAAAAAATATTAAGAACTTTTAAAATTATCGCAGGATCCAGAAAAAACACCATTTTCAGCATTATTTCTAGTCTATTTTTTGCCATAACAACCACAATGTTTGACGTAGTAACAAAATGAAATGACAGGCATAATGTCCATATTGCCATCTATCCATGATTTTTCATGAAGTTTCATGAACAAATATTAAGTACGTTTAATGTTATCGCAGGATCCAGAAAAGTGTGACAGACTCACAGACTCACGGACGCACAGAGCGAAAACCTTAAGTCCCCTCCGGTGAAACCGGTAGGGGATTAATTAAAAAGACCTGCAAATTTTGTTTAAAAGAAAAACTCCGGGAAATGCCACTTCCGGCCATTTAAAAAAACAGTATGGTGTGTGACAGTGGTCGTCCGGCATTGTCACAACCGACCACAAGGAAAAAAAAACACTTCACGGGAAATAATCAAACACATCCGTGAATGTGCAATGCTCTTTAAAGCGCTTTCATATAAAAGAAATTACAGGAAGTTAAGTACGGACGGCACAAGCTAATCTGGGACGACACTTTAAACCCATGCATTAAACCCCCTTTTCGCAGAGCACTGCCCAGATTAATTTCAATTTTATAATTATAACAATATTGTGATAAAAGCCTAGGCTAAAACTGAGGCAATGGGACATATATTCATTCAAAAAAATCGAATCAACTTACTCCAACTGTTTAATAAAAATCCTACTTTTGTTATTAAGCGTACACCGTAATACATTATCAACACCGCAAATCAGATAGAGTTTTCAGTAGAGAAACATCAGAGTATTAAGGAGGAATACACAAATAAAGTGAACATACTGCTTTTAGTATTATGTGGGAGGTATTGTATTTTTAATTGTTTTTCAGTAGTAGTTTTAGTTCTAGTTTTACTAACAATTAACCTCGCCCTTTACAATTTAAGGCGGTACTGATTTTGGAAGTTAGACATTCTGGTCGCCAACCTAATTTCCAACGCTGGGACCGCTCCCAGCGGCGAGAACTAGAGGGTCGCCACCCCGTAAAACCACGCCTAACAGGCCTTCGAAATTCATCCTCCCGTCTTTTGTCCGCGGCAACTCGGTATTCGGATGCGCCGCCCCCTCGACGGTCACCTTCGGCGACTCCGTATCCGGTCGCACACTTCCGGCGGTTTTCTGATGTAACGCAATAACCGGACGCCCTGCACCGACGGTCTGTCGCGGTGATATAACAACTGGAAGCACTGTTCCGACGGTCTGCCACGGTGACATCAGCCGGATCCACATGCCCGGCGGTCTGTTTGTCCTTATCTCCGACTGTCTGGCGAATCTTCCCTCCCCGGGCCACTTCGGCCGCCACCTGGTCGGCCCTGTAAGGCGCAATTTTTCTAGCCGCCTCCGTAGACTGAACCGCAACATGCTGCACGTGAACTAGTTCCAGTTTACTTGGCTGCTCAGCCACCTCGGTTACTGGCAGCGGCATGGTTACCTCGCGCACCTCATCGATGTCCACAGACTTTGTGTTTTCAAGACACATACACTGGATATCTCCCAAACCACCACACTTAAGGTACGATATATCCCGCCTTCCCACCCAAGGCCGATCGCCCCAATTAGACCCATATCTGCCTCGATATGATCCCTCAGAGCGGACATTTGAATATCGGTATCCACTACAATACCCGTTGTTTCGCAAGTTCCCGGCGCTCCCATCGTAAGCTTTTTGGCCGGATCCCCTTTCGTAGGCATGTTGGTTCCGATGCCCACGTGGACTGCCGCCACCCGCACCCTCGGGATACCTATCCCGGCATTGGTCGGTACCGCCGGTTCCGGACCTTCCGTGGGTAGGGGCCCTTCACAGGATATTCAACATAGCCTTCTTCATTTCGGAACGACTTACCCGGTTGTCGGACACGGGGATCAACGCACGAACTTCCAAAAGGGTTCGACAATCGCTCCACAGCATCCAGCAGCTTCTGGGTCAATTTGTCGACCGCTGACCCACTGACCTCATCTGGAGTTGGTGCCTTCTTCACCTCGTAAACCCACCTCGACTCTTCTTGCTTACCCTCTTGGGGATCCCTCGGAGCCGCGGCGCAAGCCGACTGAACATGGCTATAAATCTTTATCAAGTTCATCGCATCTCCCATCGATGTGGGTAACTGCAGGCTAACATGCTTGCCGGCCTCCTTGTCAAGCAAACCGTGACAAAACTTCGTCACTGCCTGTTCAGCGGCGTATGCAAAGGGCAGATCACGAAACGCCACTTTTGCCAGCTTCAGCGCCCGAATCTGACCAATCGTCTATGGACTCGCCGACTTCCTGATGGGCATCTTAAAAACGGCCTTGCGCGGTGGCGGTTAGCTCCCTGGCGCCAAAGCGCTCCTGCAGCCGCTGCATAAGCTCGACGTAAGGTACAGTCCCTCTCCCTACGGTGAGCAACAAACACAAACCAAGGCAATCGGCGCATTCTGCGTCAGACCAATCTTGCACCCTTGCGTAGCGCTCAAACTTACTCTGAAAAACAAACCACTTGCTCTGCCCATAATATAGCAGGCTTTTGGGTAGCTTTGTCAGAACATCCCGATCTTTCTTGGTCGGGGGAATACTTGGGTCAGGAGAGTTACTTTGTCCGGGCAGGTAATTGAAAACCCGGGCATTGCTGGGTATGGGAATGGTGATGGTAGATGGGAATGGGACAGGTAGAGCATTCGGGACAAGAGGGCCATTTGAGGCACGATGGAATCCCGTAGTCCCATTGCCCCTACCCTGGGTCAAACCTAACAACTTGGGCGGGGCGGAGACGCTTGATTCGACATTAACCGGTATCGGTATGCCTGTAACCACTACAGGGTCCGGCTGCAACAACAGACGCTTGGGGAACATAGGCTTTGCTAACTGACAAAGAAAATCATCCCATTGAGATATGTCTGCCTCTAGCTTCGAAATCTCGGTCAATAGCTCGGTCTTAAAACGGTTTTGAGCGCTTACGCTACTCATTTTAATAAATCAGTGCAGAACACAAAAAAAACGTCAATCAATTTAATTCAATGCAACAATTTAATATTAATTGCCCATTAATTATCAATAAATAAAATCGCTATCGCTGTTGTACCAATAATAAATCAAAACCAAGCTGCAATAAACAAACACAAGTCGCTTTAACTTGACGTTAAACACCAATTTCCCGGTACCCAGTTTACATTAGCAATAACACTACTATAGATAGATATTGACCAATCACGTTTTTCATGAACTGCTGCGCACAAAATTCGCGCCAACTAATCACGGAAAAATTGCCCAGCACTAAGACCACGTGGTCGCCTGTTTATTGTCTATACACGTTTAAAAAACAACAACGAAAAATTCGTGCAACTGAATAGAAATAACGTTTTAAAACGAACACAGAACTTTAAATTTAATTTAAACTAAATTTCACGATGCCGATTTATTTGCAACAAAGTTATATATAGAACTAGCCTAACCGTTAAACACAATTTTCACTTAGCCCCACGTTGGGCGCCATTATAGTGTTTTTACCGGTTAGCTATTCGTGGGTTTTAATACAATTATCACAACCGCTATCAAAGATAAATAGAGAATATATGGTTGGTGACTTTTGATATCATGTGATATAAGACGAGTCTGGATATGGCGTAGGAAAAGGCGAGGCCAAACATATATTCTATTTATTATGCCACATTTTAAAGTAAATAAGAAAATATTCACAAAACAAACAACCGCTAAATTCATTGATGTAGATACGGTAATAAATATGCAAATTAGTAGCAACCTGATTACATCCGCTAGCGTCTATGCATATATATTTACACATAAAAAATAGTTCGAAAGTAAGCAACAAACAATCAAATTTAAACGCACATTATACAAAAATTGAAGCGAGAAATCGAAACTTAAAAGAACAATTTCTGCACTAAAAACACAATACCAATATTTTTTACAATAACACATTCGACATGTACTTCCAAGATCTACACACCAACCGCTATTTTCAAAGCGAATATGTAGAGTGAAAAATTCAACTTGTCCATCTCCGTAATATACGTTTAGTTGTGAGATGTTAACAGTTTTCCCCAAAAAACAGGCCTTCAAGGCTTCACGTGCGAAGTCAAAGTGGGTGGGGAACGCGACTACTTGTGTATTTCGAGTCTCTGGAACTTCATAATGAAGCTGCTTTTGTGCAATATTCAGCGACGTTACCAGCTTTGTGTTAGACGAAACGAAAATGCTTTGGTTTTGCATCGTGTTTTGAGACTGTCAGGGTGACATGATGGATTAATTGCTGTTTGACTGACAATAAATGAACATGTTTGTGTTTGGAGATTGCTGAGGTTAATAGCTTCACAATTGGGAAATCCCAACATAAGCTGACTGCCAGTTTGACCACTGATCTGCATAATATCAGTGGGAGAGCATGCTGAATCCCGTAGCTTCTGCACCATATGTTTCCTGACCGAGTGGTTGGTAAGTTTCATTGTTATGTATACATGCTAAAACACACATGTTTCATTATTTGTGCCATTTTTTTTACACCCATTCTCATGCTGATGAACCAATGATCAGTGCCAGTTGTTCTAATGTCGCGAACTGTTTATTCAAAATTGTGGAAAAATGAGTTGCGCACTGTTCGAAATTGTGAACAATGAGACACACACTGTACCAAAATTTGAACAATGAGTCGCGCACTGTTCAAAATTGTGGGAAACATTAGTTGCCCACTGTTCATTCTGATTTCAAAATTGTGGAAAAATGAGTCCCACACTTTTCATAAATTAAATTTTGAAAACATGAGTCACGCGCTGTACAAAATTTGTAAAATGAGTTGCTCACTGTTCAAATTTTTGCAAAAAAATAAGTCATGCACTGTTCATTAAAAATTGTGGAAAAATGAGTTGCGCATAGCTCAAAATTGTGAAAAAATCACGTCACTTGCTGTACAAAATTTGGAGGATGTCACCCTTTATGTACCAGTCCCCTTATGTACCACCCCTTTATGTACCACTATCTGACCCTTTATGTACCATGCATATAATATATAGAGATAAATAATATATGGTTTAATATGAAGGTGTGTAAATAATGAAATGTATTTTGTGACATATTATTTATGAATTTAGACTAATATATTGCCATAGATTATATTTTATGCTAGCTTGTGTGTCAGTGACTGTCTTAGTATAATTTATTAGCCCCAGTAGTTAGTCTCATTTATAAGACGCACAAAGAACTTAGAGATACTTTTTATATGGACTAAATTCTTTGGAACCAAATATTACCTACATAAAAAGTAGCTTAATATTTGAGAGCGTCAACAAGTTGGACTACCCCAGTAGTAATAAATGATTCATATTCTTACCTGAAATTGAAGTATATTATAAAAATCCATTTGTCACTATCTTATCCTGACTAAGTCTAACTAAAATGTTTGTATTTCCGATTGTATAGTTGAAATGTGATACTTTGAAGAGAAGATAGAATGACCTTCATTTTCAAACTGTAAAACATATAATTATTTACTTTTTTTATTAAGTTTAGAGAATGACCGTAATTTTCAAACTGTGAAAATTAAAAAAAATCCTTCTTTAATCATGTTTACAAAAAATTAACTGGTGGTGTCATCAAAGGATGTCTATTTGTGGTATAAATAAAGTTATTAGGTACCTATGTTATTATAAAATTATCACGTTCATTTTCAAATACAAAATCAAAGGGAGGATAAAGAGAAAGTTGGTGCCTCTGTTGCGTACAGAGGCGGACGACGTCACCCTCAGTTTGGTTGGTGTCCGAGCAGATGGTGACGAGGAACCACCGAATGCAGTACAAGAAGCTCCATGAAAAGCTCAACGAAATCTGGGACAGATATGAGAATGAGGATGAGTACACCACCTCGAGGCTGCTGAGGGAGTCAAGCAACCTGGTTGGAACAGGACCTATTCCGGCCAACGTTGAAGACCACGGCGAGGATGAAGAGTAAAGATGAAGAGTAAAGAAGTTTGACATGTACTATGTATATTGGAGAGTTTGTACTGTTCGTCAATAAATACAATGTAAATAAAATGTTCTTTGCTTCCCATGTGCTATGATGTATGTTTGTATTTGTACTGTTGTTTAAAGAAAAAATATAATAAACTCCCTTATTTTATGAACTTTTAATTTGTTATTTTTTGTACTTTGATGTATGCTTGTATTTGTACTGTTTGCCAATAAATGAAAAAAAAACTCTAATGATTTGAATGATAAATGCTCTTTGCTTTTCATGTGCTACTTTTATGTATATTTTCATTTGTACTGTTTGCCAATAATCAAATAAAAGTATTCCATTATCAATTGTGTGAATGATAAATGTGTTTGGCTTTTCATGTGCTTCTTTTATGTATTAAGTATTTATAATATATGTATTAAAATGACAATATAACAGAATAACAATAAAAATGTATGATTTGATTTAGAAAATGTATTATGAGATTATGTGCTGACTATGTTATTGTTATGTACAATTAAATAAAAGTATAAAAGTATAAATGTTGTTGTTAATTGGTCTTATTATTTGAGGAATGTGTCACTTGTGAAGAAGAACCCATTTGGTTTGGGATGTAATAAAAAAAACATGACATTTCACACCTGTCATAGGAGAGGAATTTAGAGCTGTTGAGCACCATACAGTGTCATTAGTCTTCATTAGAGATACTGTAACCATTGCATAAGGTTCATTTCATTTTAGCTTTATCATTTTATTTTTGCTATTGGAAATAAAACAATATATGAATGTGAACAAAATTTCAATTATAATTCTAATTGAGATTTATTATTATTTTGTACATGTAATTTAGATTGCTACATTTTTATATTTAACATATAATTTAGCAATATTTTACTTAGTAAGAACTGAGTTACTAAGTAACTGAGTTTTATTTAACTTTTTTTTTGGTTCTTAACATTACATTATGAATTGCAATAACAAAATAGATATAACATATAATTCAGCAATATTTTACTTAGTAAGAACTGAGTTACTAAGTTAATCAGTTTTATTGAACTTTTTTTCCAAATTGTCAAAACTTTTCTGATAGCAAGAAATAAATGATTCAGTACAATGAATTGCAATGTTATAGTAGACAATATTTGATTAACTCAAATTTGACTCGATCAGCACTTATTAATGCCCATTCACACTGCTATGAATGAATGGACAACACCTACATAATATATAGGTGGTACATAAAGTCTCAAAGTGGTACATAAAAAAAACAGCTATATCATTTTCCCATATATTAATTACGGGTGACTTTAACTTCCCAGCCATTAATTGTGAGATAGGTGAAACAAGGGATTCAGTTAGTTCAAATTTTTTGGAGTGCATAAGAGACTGCTTTTTTGAAAAGATAGTAGATAAACCAACTAGATTCCGTATTGGACAGGAACCATCCATTTTGGACTTAATAATTACAAACGACTCAAACAATGTACAAAACATTAATAACCAAGACCCCTTGGGGCATAGTGATCATTTAGTTATAACATTCGACTTTGTATGTTATACTCAATATTCCAATACTAACAAAGTCAAGTTTAACTATAAAAAAGCTGAATTTGAGAAAATAAAAGAAGGAATGACCTTGGACTGGGATAAATTATTGCAAAAACAAGGACACTAATGAAATGATAGACATATTTATGACCAAACTGAACAATGAAATGAACGAACACATACCAAAGAGAAAGAGCAGTGTGAGGAAAAAATAGCATGCCACTTACTGAAGAAATAAAAAATTAATTAGGCAAAAACATCGAGCATGGGAAAAGTACATGAAACATAACAACGAAGAAAACTACAAAATATATACAAGGACTAGAAACAAAGTGAAATCTATTGTTGCAAAGGAGCGCAAAAAATACGAAAAGGAAATAGCGGAGACATCCAAATCTAACTGTAAAAATTTCTGGTCATATATAAATTCAAAAAGGAAAACGCGTAGTGGAATATCGGAATTACACAAAATGAAAGATGGGGAGTTATGTATAGCTAATAGTGAGCAAGAAAAAGCAGACGTCCTAGCAACATTCTTTACTAGTGTATTTACACAAGAAACTGATGAAAACTTTGATAAAATGGAGAACATTAACTATGAGAGTCTGTCAAGTGACGATGAATTTAAACCAGAGGAAGTGAAAACCCTATTAAACGAACTCGACACATCTAAGTCTCCAGGTCCAGACCAAGTTCACCCAATTGTTTTGTCAAAACTGTCAGACATAATCCAAATACCTATGTGCCATATATTCAACAGCTCTTTTAAGTCAGGTATTGTGCCTAATAAATGGAAAATTTGACAAATTACAGCATTATTTAAAAAGGGAGATAAAAAATTAGCCTCAAACTATAGACCAGTCAGTCTCACTAGCGTTATCTGCAAACTGATGGAAAAATTAATTCGTAAACGGATAGTTGACCATATGAACTCTAATGATTTATTCAGTGATAAGCAGTTTGGATTTATTGGAGCCCGATCAACCAACCTACAGTTACTCAGAGTTATGAACCACTGGACTAGTATACTAGATCAAGGAGGCGAAATTGACACAATATACACAGATTTTATGAAGGCATTCGATAAGGTCCCACACAAAAGATTAATATACAAATTGGAAAAATATGGCATCAGTAAACAAACATGTAAATGGGTACAGAACTTCTTAACTCGTAAACAAAGGTACAAGTCTATGGGAGCTATTCACAATGGCACGATGTCACCAGCGGCATTCCTCAGGGTTCCGTACTAGGACCTATCCTATTTGTGGTGTTCATAAATAACTTACCAAAATGTGTGAACTCAGGTGTTTTTATGTTCGCGGACGATACAAAAATATACCGTGAGATTTCGATCAAAAATGATCAGTTAATTCTCCAAGATGATTTGAATAAACTTTTTGAATGGAGCAACAAATGGCTGTTAAAGTTTCACCCAGACAAGTGCAAAATATTACAAATTTCAACAAAAGCCCCAGAGATAAGATCATATACTATGCCAAAGTATGAAGGAGACCTCGTTTCTCTAGAAAGAGTTGAAAATGAAAAATATGTTGGTGTAACAATAAACACAAAATAAAATTTTTATGAACACATACAAAACCAAGTAAATAAAGCCAACAAAATGATGGGATTAATAAGACGTTCATTTAAATTTCTAGATATTAGAAGCTTCAGATTATTATTCAAGTCCATTGTAAGACCACATCTGGAATATGCGAGCAGTGTATGAAGTCCATCAAAAATTAAAGACATTGATAGCATTTAAAACGTCCAACGTAGAGTAACCAAAATGTTACCTAAACTTAAGGATAAGTCATACGAGGAAAGACTTAAATTGATTAAACTACCCACTTTGAAATTTCGCAGACTACGGGGGATATGATTGAAACATACAAGATCTTGAACAATATCTATGACAAAAGAACAACAGTTGGAATTTTTACTCTGCAACAAATACATCCATTGAAACTTTTAAAACAAAGATGTGCACGTGACATTCGCAAGAACTTTTTCTCCAACCGCATTGTAAACATATGGAATAATTTACCAAGTGCTGTCGTCACATCCAAGAACACGGATACTGTTAAAAGACGCCTAGATAAATATTGGATAAACCACCCAATGGTGTACGACCATAACTGTGACTATAATGAAATAACCGGAAGCAAAACACCGAGACTACTAAGTAGCGATGACGAAGAAGAGGCCACTACAGAGGTCCAAAAGACCTGCGGTGGTAAACCACCTAAGGTAATAAAGGGACTGGTACATAAAGGGAATGGTACATAAGGGGTCACACCCTTTTTGATGTTACCTTGGAATTTAAATTTGAGGGGTGAGTAGATACTGTTTCCACATGTCTTTCTCTTGGTGGTAATCCCTTGGGCTTTGTAGTGGTTTTCCTGTGTGAGAAGATATTTGGAATCACAAACCACTTCTTTCGACATGTGGAGGGTGGGGGGTTCTCAAAGTGGCACCCGCAAAGTTTTGACGATTTGCTTGAGACCCAAGGCTTTGTTACAGTTTTTCCATCTTTTGTCACTATCCCTACACGTGCTATCTTTGTGAGCCATGCAGATCTTAGTTCCTTGTCAGTTGGAATATTGTAGAAGGTACATGTAGCACCTCTGCCTGGAACGGTCATGACTGTGTAGTGCCAGTGCCAAGCCCCCCTGCAGAGTGGTACCCGGCTTGCGAACAATCATTTGCGCACTCTTCAAAAATGGGGGACAATTTTGTGGGGCACTGTTCATTCAAAATTACAAAAAAAATAAGTCACAAACTCTTCAAATTGTGAAAACACATGAGTTTAGCACTGTTCAAAATTTGTAAAAATTAGTCGCGCACTGTTCAAAATTTGGAAAAAAGAGTCGCGCACTGTTAATTTAACATGGTGGAAAAATGAGTCATGCACTGTACACAATTTTAAAAAATGAGTTGCACACTGTTCAAAATTGTGAACAAATTGAGTCACGCACTGTTCATAAAAAAATTCACTGTTGAAAACTGTGAACAAATCAGTTGCGCGCTGTGCAACTTTTTTGAAAACATGTGTCGAAAACTGTTCAAAATTGTGTCGGCCACAGATCAACATTGTGAAAAAATGAGTTGCAAACTTTTTTTAAATTGTGAAAATTTGAGTCGCGAACTTCTTTAAATTGTGAAAATTTGAGTCGCAAATTTCTCAAATTAGGAAAACAAACACCTATTCCCTTAATAAGCAAAAAAAGCCCCGAGTCCATAATAAAAATATTTTAAGTTAAAAGAAATTCCAAATTATTTTTATATAAAGTGGAGTTTATACATTTTCATTTTGTATTAATAATATTGTGTCTATTAAAGTTGTAATTTTTTCAAGTTGTGCCATAAAAATGTTATTAAAACACTCTATTTTGAAATGTTATCTCCTGTTGGATTTGTTTTATTTTATTATAATATGAAATGTTTTTCTTTTAATGGCAGAAAGTTGCGACCACACATTCCATGGGTGATGATATCTACCAAAATTCTTGGCGGCACAGTTCTACCCTCGTCAGTTGCACTTGTCCGAGTCTTTCTCTGCCTCTCAACCAACTCGAGATATTCCCCCCCCCCCAACTGCATCCCGGCACAGCTTCACATCAACCCATCTAATTAATTTGTCGGAAAGGTAATACTTTTTGTCAACAAATTTATTTTTGAGAGTATTTATGTTATTGTTTTATCTGAACACGTTATAAATCTATATGTCACTATATTTATAAAGTTTAAATTTTAATACAAATTATATATATGGATTTTTATTTTTAACCCTTTGCATGCTGGGAAATTTGTCGTCTGCTAAAATGTCGTCTGCTGAATTTGTAAAATAAGCATTTTCTTCATTTTTTTTCAAAGATTACTATCAGAATAGCAAACAGTTTGGATCCAGATGAGATGCCATGTTTGTGGCGTCTCATCTGGATCCAAACTGTTTGCAAAGGCCTTCACAATTCGGTTCCAGCACTGGAAGGGTTAAAGCAGTTATGCAATGAATGTTTGATGATTTTTTTTCTAAAGGATTCTTTATTTTATTTTCAGGTTGACTACACAAATTTCCTGTTTGGTTGTGGAGATAGAATCATTTTTTTTTTGTGAAAGTTTGATTTCAGACACTTAAAAATTGAAATTGTCATGTATTATTAGGCATGGCAGGCATTAGCAAAGCATCTCAATCAAGTATTAATTATGTTACTTTGTCAATGTCAATTCATTGTGTATGCTATTCACCGGTTTGCCTTTCTTTTTATAAGAATGACACAAAAAAGGAAAGCATTTGTAAAGTATTAGTTAAATTTTTTGTATATAATCTTAGACGAGATGTTTAGTGAATATTTGTCATAAATTCTTCTTTAACTTGATCAAATCTGTCATATTTTATTTATAACGTGTTAAGTATATTTGTGTTACGTTTTAAATGTTTATCATTACTGTTTTAAATTGTGTTCATCTGCAGCCAATGAATGGTAGCGGTGCACATTTGTATTTGTTTATTTTTTTTTCCATTGATTAATGCTCATTAATTTATATTTCCCTATAGATATATACTTAATAAAGTGTTAGTTTTGTTTAAAAAAACAAGATTAATGTTCTAACTTCTGAGTAAAATATGAATCGCTGTTTGTTTCCATTTAAATCAAAGAAGCGACATACCACGCCTACAAAAAAGTAGTTCTCAGAATGGGCGGGGCTAAAACATGGAACGCTAAAAAAATTCATTGAGTAAACCAAATATGGGCGGAGTTTTAAAACGGATATTGGTGGGCGGAGCTTAAAACTGTTATCGGATGGGTATCCGATAACACTTTAAAATATCATGTCAGCGTCTCCAACGTAAATGCGCTGTCGTGGCATAATAATATATTAGACTACTCGCATGGGCATCGACTGGAATCCTCGTCAGGTTGGCACCAAACGCCCTCGTCGTCTTCGAGGGAACTCGTCGGCTTCACGCGTCGGCTCGTCGGGTACACGTCACGGAATGGCACTATGCATCTGGCAATACACCTCCAGGCAAACACGTACTCAAACACACAGTCACCGGCTTACATACACAGTCACAGGCTTGGTTATACCTTCTGGGAATGACCCTGCATTAAAATACGTGTCATTGACACAATCACAGGCTTACATAATCAATCACATGCTCACAATTACTCCTGGTAATACTCACATAGGGAAAACACATCAACTCACATCAACCACCCGTGCACAAGAGACCGTACAAACTCGTGCTGCCAAGCATGCTCTATACCGATTTGTCGCTGGTTCCAAATCACTAGGTATGTGCGCGTTTAGTTTAAATATATTTATTTCTTATGACATGTACAATATAGACAGATGTTACACAATATAGGCAGAAAAGGATTGAAACGAAAGAAGCAAGTTCTTATATAGTTTCTCTCCTTAGAATTAATATTTACACATGGAAGTGGCAGTGTTTAAAGACTACACATTTCATGATATATGTCGGTAGTAACAAGACGTGATATAAAAATTTGCAGAAGTGAGGTGATCAAGGTAGGATGAAGGATTTGGGTTGTGGGTCAATGTCAAATAAATGCAACGTCGAGTCGGGATCGGATTGTTATGAAAAACGTTTAGATTCGGTGATGTATTGTTAGACACAAAGGAAGATAGTAGAGTTATCATCATCGTTTAGGGATGTATTGCCAAAGAGGAGCGTATCAAGGTCTACAGGACTTATAATTCCTAAGACATCGTTCATTTACTTTGTCCGTATTACGCTAAAATAAGAACATGTGAAAAAGAAGTGGAAGTTAGACTCAATAACTCCACAGCGACAAAGATGAGAATCACTAATATTTTTAGCGTAAAGGTGCTCATTAAGGGAACTGGATTTGGTCCTTAAACGCGTGAGAATGACTTGAGAATGACGTTTACCTATGTAATAGTACAGTGGTGTTATAACTTTATTCCTGTTAAGTTTAGATTTAAATGAATTCAACGATTCACTATTTTTAACATCATCTGATAGGTTATTCCATTTTCGAATGACTGCGGGTACGAATGAATTGTAGTAAAGGGTTGATCTAGATTCGGAAGTTCGTAAGTCATTAGCATTGCGAAGATTATACCTAGCAACAGATTCAACATGTTGGGGTACGAGGTCAGATAAATACTGGGGGTAATCGAATTTTGCATTTTGTAGAATAATATTAATTAATGTTTTTCACGGCGGTCCTGAAGCGGTTCCCAGTCAATTTCTTTATGCAGGTCAGTTAATGAAACTTTAGACGATCCACAAGCGATTCGCGCTGCTTCATTTTGAATTTTATCAATTTCTTTTTTTTCCGCTTGGGTGCCATTGTCCCATATCACATCTGAATATTCGATAAGAGGTCGAATAAACGATATGTAAATTATTTGAAGAGATTTACGATCAAGTGTGAACCTTAGTTTTCGCATTATATTAATTCGATTCCATGCTTTTTATGTTATGTATTTAATATGGATGTTCCATTTACAGTTTTTAGAGAGGTAAACCCCTAGATGTTTGTAGGAACCGACCTTTGGTATTTGTTTAGACATCATTGTAAAAGTACATGGATTTGGATGTTGCTTTCTGAAGAATGTTAGGGATTCAGATTAGATTTTGAGGGATTAAATAATACATGCCAATCTAAAGCCCATTTAGTTATTTTGTTGATATCACTTTGTAGTATTGTATTTGAGATGATTGGATTATCGATAATAATGTATAGGGAAGTGTCATCAGCAAAAGGCGAATATTACTTTTGATGTCGAAAACAATATCATTAATAAAATTAAAAATAACAGAGGCCCTAATATGGATCCTTGGGGAACACCGGCTTCTAATATTGCCCAGTTAGAGACTGCGCCTGGAAGTACTACGCGTTGTCGTCTATTATGAAGATAATTAGTAAACCAGGATAGTATCTTTCCTCGAATGCCAATTGCATTTAGTTTATGGAGAAGACATTTGTGCCAGACCTTATCAAAGGCTTTACTGATATAAAAAAGACAGCTTTTACCTCTAAACCATTTTCGAGGGCTTTACAAAACGTATCGTATATATATATATATGTCAGTTGGTTAGTAGTTGAATCACCTGGCAAAAATCCAGACTGAAAGTGCGTTAGTAATTTGTTACTAATGAGGTGATTATATACGTGTTTGAAAATGATTTTTTCGAAAACCTTTTCCGTTGTATTAAAAAGTGAAATTGGTCTATAGTTGCTAACTACTTTTGGGTCGCTATTTTTGAAAACAGCACTAACGTTAGCTTCTTTCCAACAACTCCGCATGATACATATATTAAGTGAGACGTTAAAGAACTGACAAAGATTAGTGGACAGTTGATTTTGGCATTCTTTTAACATTCGATTATTTATTCCATCTGGCCCCGATGCTTTGTCCACGGGAAGTGACTTAAGAATGTCAAGAACATCGGTAGGTGTAATGCATAGGGACTGCAACGAGTAAGCTATCGGTAAATTAGTGAGTTCCGGCATGTCTTCATTAGCGATTTCAATTTTGGACTTACTTTGAAAAAAATGTTTAGGATATTTGACTTTTCAAAACAATCGGTTGTGGTAGTATTGTCAATGGGATTAAGGAGTTCTGTATTTAGGTTATTGCTTGGCTTATTAATAAATGACTTAAGTATTCTCCACCAGTCCTTAGATGAATGGTTGTTTTGTTTGAGTGTATTGCTTAAACTTTCGTAATGCTGATCTTTCGCTTGCCTTATTAATAAAATTGTCTTATTTCGAATTTTACGAAATTTTTAAAGACTTGTTTGGGATACAATATTTAGCGTTAGAAACAATAGTATCGGTGATATTAACGCAATAAGTGTTAACATCATCATTTGCAATAGAATCCCAATCAATCGTAAAGAACCTTTCGCGAAGCAGGTCATTATTTCCATCTACATATTTCCATATGTGACGCTCATATACTGTTGAATTGGGCTTATTATATTTAAATAGACTATATATGGGACAATGATAGCGGGTTTGTTGTTCAAGAAAAGGATCCCGAACACCTGATAAAGCCAAGCTATCAAGATTACTTGTTAATAATAGGTCAAGAATAGATGAAGAACCTTCCGTAAAGTGCGTAGGTTCGTCAATAACTTGAGCAAGACCATATTCAGTACACCAAGAATCAGGTTTTCGGGCTTGAGAGGGTTGATTCCTGTTAAGATTAAATTTTTTGGACTTTGTGACAGAGGATTCAGCAGAAAAAAGTTGATAACGGACCTGGGTTTAATTCGATGTCTCCAGAAAGCAACATTAATGTCAGCCATGTGACTAGCATGACTTTAAGAAATATATAAAATATTCTTTTTAAGAAATAAGAATTGGCAATCAAGCGTTTTCCAACTATCATGCGCTTGTATGGTCGTTTAATGGACCGGGCCTGTTGGGATTGACTTTTGATTATATTAAGTGTCGATATAAGAGCAATTTCCTTGTTGTAAAGTGAGAGCAGAAAAAACAGATTTAGAAATATGAAAAACAATCCGATCGCTTTGTATCTTGGTAGGATGTTATGGGTATCTATCGTTAAAAAATTGAAAAATTAGGTACTGCACGTTATATTGTCGAGTTATAAAAGACCAGAAGACTGCAACGAATCCTTCATCCTGTACATAGTCAAAGAAAAGTAAAATAAAAATAAAAAAAAGACATAAGGAACAATATCAAAATGAAGGAATTCATTTTATGAGTAAAGGTCACTTTACTAATTTTTAAGTGCTTAGTACATTTTAAACAATTGGTTATTTTGGTGATCGGTTTTCGTGGGCCAAAGACGAAGTGATGCATTCGACAGAGATAACAACCTATAATAAGTTTTACATAGAATCTGACGATCACAATTTAAGTTAAAACGTGAGAATTAGGTTTGGCACGTTAAACTTGAAATAGTGTGCAAGCAATTTAAGGAAATGTTCACGTGTAGAAAAAAAAGAGATTGCTAGATATACTAACTCTGAAATTTGGAAAACTGTCAAAAGTATTACTACCAAGAATAAAAAAAAATACGGAATACATGTTAAGCATTAAGCTTAATCGTTAGATATATATGAACCTTTACATAATTAATACTTAATTAAGTACACAGTTGTTCAAGCACACTAAAAAGCAATAAAGCATAGCAAATTGGCCCAATCAATATTAGTACATTGTTTACAAAATACAATATGATTATAACTTAAGGATCAAGTATTACGTACCCGTCAAGACTGCACACATAAGAGAGAACGACTATCGTTGTATAAGGATTCTGATAATATAGTCAAAATACTACTGCAAACTTTAACAAATATATGTTAAGCATTAAGTGTAACCCTTAGACATATATTAAAATTTACATAATTAATACTTATTTAAGTACACAGTTGTTCACGTAAGAACGTGCGATTTAGATTTGACATATGTTTATAATTGTTTAAGAGAAAATTACAGAAATGTTTACGTGTAAAAAGAGAGCTTGCTAGATATATTAATTCTGAAATGTAAAATACTGTCAAAAGTACTATTACAAGAAATAAAAAACATACATGCATTAAGCTTGAACGTTAGATATATATGAGCATTAACATATATAATACTTATATAGGTAGACAATGGTTCATGCGCACTAAAAACAGTAGGGCATACACAATAGACTCAATCAATGTAAGTGCATTGTTTTCAATATGCAATATGATTGTGTCTTAGATTTTGATTTTTACGTGCACGTTAAGACTGCACATTTACGAGAGAACAACTATCGTTGATCAAGGATTCTGAAAATATGGTCAATAATACTACTGCAAAAATGAGAAAAAACATGTTAAGCATTAAGCTTAAACGTTGGATATGTATGCATATTTACATAATTAACACTTATTTAAGTACACAGTTGTTCGCGTGCACTAGATATATTAATTCTGAAATGTAAATACTGTCAAAAGTCCTATTATAAGAAATAAAAAAACATACATGCTCAGCATTACGATTAAACTTGATTATTATGTACACGTTAAGACTGCACATTTAAGAGAGAACGACTATCGTTGATCAAGGATTCTGAAAATATGGTCAAGAATACTACTGCAAAAATTAGAAAAAAAACAACATGTTAAGCATTAAGCTTAAACGTTGGATAGGTATGAATATATACATAATTAACACTAATTTAAGTACACAGTTGTTCACGTGCACTCAGGAGTAAAAATGGAAAGCATAACGAATTAACTCAGTCCAATGTAAGTACATTGTTTCAATATGCAAAATGATTATGTCTTAAATATTGAGTTTTACTGTTAGACTACATACTTTAGAAGTTAGATATATACGAACATTTTTATATTTAAAACCTTTTTAAGTCTAGAATTGTTCAAGTGCACTAAAAACAGTAAAGCATAACTTTTAGACTCGATCAAGTGTTAGTACATTGATAACAGATGCAGTAAGACTATGTCTTATATAATAAGAATTACGTGCACGATTAGACTGCACGTTTTATATTTAGGTGGATATATTCATAGTTAATACCTATTAATGTCCACAATTGTTCACGTGCACTAACAAACAGTAAAGCATAACAAATTGACTCCATTTAAGCGTATCCTACATAGGGGATATGTAGGGTCCGTCTACGGAGCCCACTGAGTCTTCGTATAACTGTAGTTAAAATACGTCATGTTTTGATATATGTGTTATATCCCAATGAAAGCAGCCCTTTAGAAACGAAATTGAGGGTCCGCATCGGGATGATTTTAGGAAAATGCGTTATATTCGATACAAATATTGAATGGGTGCGGTTATCGTGCATATGACACAAGCATAGTTTGTTATATGCATAGTTATGATTATGTTATTTAGTAATCAGTAAATAGGAGTGCCAATTACTGAACAATAATATATACCGAAATTATCACCACTAAAGACACACATGCTTGAGTTACTACAGTAAATAGGAATGTCAATTACTGTACTATTAAATATACGGTAGATATCACCAACAAAGACGGACATTATTTTGACAATCGCTCTGGTGTAAGATGTACCGTAGGGGACTGATCAGTAAATTTCATAATATTTACCATATACTGTATGGATTTTGCAAGGTCTTTCGCCATCGTAACTATAATGTTATCTATGTCCTCATCTCTGGCCTCCGGGATACCGGTGATACTTAGGCAGTTGCGGCGACTGTATTGCTTCGCTCTGTCTGCTTGGCACAGTAGCTCAGCTATCATGTTCTTGAGATGCTAATTTTCCTGTGTGAAGGATTCAATTCTGTCATTGAGTGAGGCGTTAACTCCAGTTATGACCTGTGGTATGAAAGCCTGTACTACTGAACGTACTATGTCCTCCAGATCAGATTTAAACAGTGCATACATATTTTTGGAGATGCACTCCAAGTCCGCTTCGCTAAGTTGGATTTGGTTGATGATTTTGCTATTCTGCATGATGTCAGAGTCAGAGATTTTATTTTTTTACTCTCTGTTTCAAGGTCAATACTAGAAGTGGATAGGTCACGCTTTTCAGGACGTTTTCCCAGTACAGGTGTTGACTGATTATTCATGTCGGTACTTTTAATTTTCACCAGTATATATCACAAGTATAGAACACGAGGTGCACGAGGTGAAACGAAATGTAGCGTTATATGCAATAACGGTAAAAGGTGTGTAGCTAATTGTAGCTGAATACTTATAATTAGTTGTCGTTTCGTAGGCCGGGCACCGGCACAACAGTACACATAGACATTTAAGCGCACATGTGAATTGTTTAATACCTACCGTTTTCATGAGAAATACAAAAACCCATATACATTTGTATTTAGAATATGCTTCTTTTCATTAATATCATCATATGTTTTAAATACTTCGAGTGGTAATTTAGTCACCTAAAACAATTTTGTTTCAACTAGTTTTACATATTCA